>NC_092816.1:88030699-88048199 GCF_023375885.2 Dermacentor andersoni | reverse complement strand
ATCCACGTGGCCTTACTTTCTGTGCACAACTTTGCAAACGCGAAATTCTATTCATGTATTATCGGAGGTTTCAACACATTCTGCCTAGGCTGGAGCCACCAAACGGAAACTCGAAAAGGCCTCCGGCTAGTTGACGCCATGAACGTTCGCTAGCGAACTCTCCTGACAGAAGCTAACACACCAACTAGAAGGGGTAACAGCATATGCAGGGATACCTGCCCCTACATAACAATGGTCAAATGGTTGACTTAGGCTCGAGGAACAACCTAATGAAGAACCTCATAAACAAAGAAGTCTAAGCATCATAGAAAAGAAGTCCAAGGAATGATGACCCGCACCTCATAAGCGAATTAGGATGCCTTCCGGTGCAACAGCACCATAACCTAACACGGGACGCCCTCCCTACACGAGTGGATAGAGCAGCTACAAAGATATTAAAAATTGCCACCAAATAAGTCACTGCATCAACGGAGACACCGGATGTGAACAGACATCTGCTTCCCCTCTGGTAGGCACGGTCTAAACGATAGAAAAGCAGCGGCACAAGCGCCGGTGGAAACTAATGATCGCACAGATCATTACGGAAACGTAAGAGTACGCCACTTCCCCCGCAAAGAACAAGCCGTCAACCTCTGCTACAGCTTTGACGACGCGCTGAGAACATCCAAAACATGGTCCAAATTTCGAGCACTACACAACCCAACGCACATCTGCAGTATTCTACACAAAAAGAAATAGATCTTGACTCCCTTCTCGAAGAGAGAGAGAGAGAGAGAGAAGGATATAAGGAAGGCAGCGATGTTAACCAGTCAAGAGTCTGGTTGGCTACCCTACACTGGGGGAAGGGAGAAGGGGGAGAGAAAGAAGTGAGTGAGACAGAGGGTATAAAGACGTGTACAAACAGTCATTGAATCAAAGCCACTCGTACAAACCAGACGTTCTCAGAAAGCACAAAAGTGCCTTCACTGCCATCTGAGCCGATGATCGTTGGGGACGGTGCCCTAGTACGGCCTGTTCACTCAGAGGACGGTCATCTAGTTTCCTCAATGTGTTGGACAAAGATTGTTTTTGTGCTTGAAATTGAGGACAGTGGCAAAATAAGTGGTCAATGTTCTCGCATCCGCAAACATCACATGCAGTACTATCAGCCACTCCAATTCCAAGCCACTCCAAAGCCACTGAGTAAGCTTTCGTAAAGGCAACTCCCAGCCACAACTGACACAGAAGAGACGCTTTGCGTCGGTACAGTCCGGCCCGAGGTCTGAGTTGCAGTGAAGGGTTTAGTCTATGTAGTCTGGCGCGCCTTGTATTCCACTCTGATAAGGAGAGCGTGTGTGCTAAAATGTGAAGTTGTCTCGCAGCGTCGGTCCTTCAGACAGGAATAGGGACGCAGCGGTCTTCATTTGACGTCCGAGCTGCCTTATCTACGTAATTTCCAATGATACCGCAATGACCTGGTATCCATACAAATAAGATATCATTGCCTTTTTCTCCTAAGTGGTGGACAACTTCCACGATTTCACATATGAGTTTATCGTGATTTCCATGTCGGAGGAACTACTGCACACATTGCAAGGCCGGCCTTGAATCACAGAAGACTGCCCATTTTCGAGGACTTTCAGCATTTATCACATGAAGCACGTTGCGGAGAGCAGCGAGCTCTGCAGCTGTGGACGCAGTGATATGGGAAGTCTTGAACCACTGGGCTATTCCCATCGTTGGTATAGCTACAGCACCACCAGTACTGGTCGGTGTAGTTAAGTCATCAGTATAGACGTGTATGCAGTCGCTGTATTTCTCGTACAAGAGGAGTAAAGTAAGTTGCTTGAGTGCTGATGCTGGCGATTCAGACTTTTTCTGAAGTCTTCGGATTGTTAGGTTCACTTGAGTGCGTCTCACACACCCTAGCAGAATCGACGATCTTGCCGCAGCTGCGTAACCTGACTGAGAGAGGCACGGTGCGCGAAGACAGTTGCACTGAATGTCGTGTGGGGTCTTTCTACTGGGAGACCTGCGAGGTCGTGCGTAGGTGTCCGGGCGAAGTTTCTTATGTGCACACGCATTGTTTCAATGGCAATGTGCGCTCTAATAGTGTAATCTTGAGTGACTGCAATAACTTAAGTCGTCGACGCACTCCGCGGTAGACCAAGACATATCTTGAGGGCATGGGCTTGGATGCTTTGGATTGTATTTAGGTTAGTTGCTGCAGATGTTGGAGATGACCGGTAGGCTGTATCGAAGGAATCCAATAAAGAGGACCCTAAACAGTTGCAGCATAGATTGTATACTGACACTCCGCAGGTCTTTCTTGATAGAAACTTAAACATAGGGCGGATTCCTGCCAGGCGTTTTCTCTAATAATTCACATGAAGGGTTCAGGAGAGATTTCTGTCAATGACCATCGTCAAAAATCTCTGACTTATGCTGTACGAGATCAGCTGTCCGTCGACAGGTATCACATATGGAGACATTGGTGTTCTGGTAAATGCCACCACTACACACTTTTCACATGTTAATTGAAGTCCTTGTTCTCTAAGGTAGGATTATGTTAAAGTGGCTGCCTTCTGAAGCCGCGCGCGAAGCTCCAGTCGCGTCACACCCAACGTCCAAATAGAAATGTCGTCGGCATAGATGGAGAGCCTAATGGTGCATGGAAGGGTGTCGGCGAATCCAGTGAATGGTAGATTGAAGAGCATTGGGCTCTGTACTCAGCCCTGAGGCACCCCACGGTTACTTTAATGCTGGGAAGTTGGGCCATCTTGGGTAAGTATGCAAAAGCATCTGTTATGTAGATAGCTACTAATGAAGAAATAGACCTTGCCATGAAGTCTTACTGCCTCTAACGAGTTGAAAATCGCTTGGTGCGGTACGTTATTGTACGCTCATTTAACATCCGGAAACAGGGCAGCAGATAATCTTTTGCAGGACTTCTGGTTCTCGACGTAAGTCACGAAGTTGATAACGTTGTCTATGGAAGAACGGCCACGTCTGAAACCGGCCATTGCATCTGGATGTACCTGGTAATGTTCGAGGTACCATTCTAGCCGCGCTACAACCATCCTCTCCATCAGCTTTCCGATGCAACTAGCAAGCGCAATTGGTCGGTATGATGAAATGTCTAGTGGCGACTTGCCAGGCTCGAGCAGTGTAATTAGGCGACTGGTCTTCCATTCTTGAGGAACCGCACCTCTGCGCTAAGAGCTGTTGAACAAGAGCAGGAGCAATTTGCGAGCCTCTTCACTAAGATTACACAGGGCACGGTAGGTTATACCGTCGGGTCCACGTGAAGATGAACGCTTGCACAAGGCAGGTGCTGCTTCGAGTTCGTCTATGCGAAAAGGACTGCCGATGCGGTGGTTGCGTGAAATCGGTTAGTGATGGAGCGCCGATGTTCCAGCGGAATTAGTTTTGCCAGCAATTCTCCCGCAGAAATCTTCAGCGACGTCAATCTTTCTGCAATGTTGGTGAAGGGCCAAAGACTTGAAAGGGTGGCGCTGCTGAGGGGTTCCATGGAGACCACGAACAGTTCTCCATTTGTGAGACAAAGGTTTTCGTGGATCCAAAGACTCAGAGTATGACATGCATCTTTGCGGTGTAAGTTTGTGCATCCAACGCTGAATTTTCTTTTGAGTTTTTCTGACCAACCTCAAGTAATGTACAGACTTTGTGCGCCTGTATCCTCGCTTTGCACGGCGACGAATTTCACGAAACTTCTCCAGCTCAATGTCGTATTGAATGTGTGTAAACGTTCTCTGAAGCGAATGCGTGGCAGCCTCTAGGGCGCCCATTATAGTGTCATCTAAGCTAGAGGATAAGCCACCAAGACAGCCATCTTCAACAATTGATTTGAACATCGGCCAGTCGATAGATTGAGTGACGTCCACTGAACTGGAGCCTGTCAGCCCTTCAATCCTAAGGGGGCGGGGGGTCACTTCACCACATTTCAATAGCCAAAAACCACCTGAACTTTCTGGTGAAAGATCGTGAAACAAAGGTGATGTTCAAGTAGCTACTGTAGACAGTTCCACGCAGAAAGGTGTGGCTTCCATCATTTACCAAACATGGTTCTTGTTCGGAGGCAAATCCCACAAATCTTCTGCCCCTCGATTTTATCTTAGAGCTTCCCCGGAGATGGTGGTGGGCATTAAAATCTCCAGTCATTACGAAAGTCTGCGGAGTCGCTGTCGTGGTTCGCCGTAACCACTCACAGTCCAGCCGACTTGAGGGGGAATGTAGGCTACAACTACCGTGAAAGTAAGCTTGCCTTAACTGTCAGACACACGTACTGGTTTTCATGGTCAGGTAGCACTCGGTGATGGACGTACGTAAGATAACGTGGTATGAAAATGATGACCTTTCTGCATTCTCCGTGTGTGGCGCACATGAAGCACTCATACCCGGACAGTCTGATGTGAGCTGATAAGGGCACGCATACGTGATGATGGGGAACTGATTCAGGAATACAAACTGTCCAAAGTCCGACATACGTGACTTAAGTCCTCTGGCGTTGAACTGAAATATTGAAGCGTTCCGGACCTAGTCCCGAAACGACGGCTTCTGGCGAGCCACGGTTTATACGAAGAGCTGCTTGTACTGGACTCAAAGTGTCCAGCACCTGTAGCACGCTTTGAGCAGACAAAGATTTCATGTTGTTAAGTGCAACGCGAATGGCATTCGTGAGAGACCGCAATATGTTGATGAACTGGAGATCATCAGACAACGTCGAGGTCGGTGCGTTTTGAGGCAACTTAGCAGTACGTTGTGCCCTCGGTAGCTCAGCCCATTCGTCAGGACGGGCGAGCCTTTCTGCTTTGTTTGTTTTCCTTGTATCTGTCTTGGTGCTGCTATGCGCTGATTCACGGCAATTCTTCTGATGGAGTATGATGCGTCACTATCTGCAGCTGCGGTATTTCGTGAAAGCTTTTGGTGTCGATGCCGACACCACCGAAGAGCGGCAACAGTAACTCAATGCGTTGAATTGCTTCGAACCATTTGTTTAAGGATCGTGAATTCCTTCCGCGCCCGTGGGCAGTCCTTTGATGAAGCCTTGCGACACCACTGCAGTTAGGGCACTTTAGAACATCTGTACTGCAGGCGTCTTCTGAACGGGACTCAGAGCACCGCGGGCACTCGACGCTGTTTACGCAGACACCCTTTACGCGGTCAATATTGTAACACGTGAAACACTGAAGGAGCTTTGGTACGAATGGTCATGCTGGATGGCAGATAAGTTCTACTTTGACGTGGGGAGGAAGGCTGTCTTCTTCAAGCAAAATCTTCACACAGCGTGTGTTTCGCAGTCTGAAAATCCTCGCAATGAAAGTGCCTTCTGTCATTGGTTTGATCAGTTTTGGCAAGTCGTCATTCGGGATGGCAACGTCGACGTCATATATGACGCCTGCAGTACCATCGCCACCTGTAGAGATCAGTGATCGCACCTTTATATTATCGTTCTAAGTTATATTACGTAGGCGTTGTAGGGCGCTGCGATATAACAAGTCAACTGCCAAGACATTTTTGCGCGAGTTCATTTTCACATGTTTATTCTCATTTGGGGCGAGTTTCCCGAGCAACAAAGAAAGGACGTGCCTGTTTAGAAGCACAAATTGGTCGCCGGGTCCACAGGCATGAAGAGCACGGTGCGCGGCCAGCGCTGCGGTACACTCACCATGGTAGAAGCACTTGGCGACGAAGATGCCTGCAGTAGTCTTCTTTTTACTGATCTACTCGCCACGACTTAGAAGTCATCGTCCGACGAATCGTAGCTGTCCGAGCATAACTTAGTTGCTTCGTTGTCTCTATCGCTTGACGCACTTACATGTTTCCTGGATGTTATCCAACCTGACGTTGCAACACAGGCATGTAGCGGCACCACTGTTGCCTTCACGTCGCCAGAGGAGCAGACGAAGTCCGAGCTAGCACGAGACCGACTACACGTAGATGCCGCGGCATGAAGGTTGAATTAGCGATCGTGGCCTGACGCCACTGCGCAAAACCTAGTCTGCTGCCACCCCAAAATAATTGAAGTGCGTTCCCTCAAGTGTTTAGCCGCGGTGCCGAACCTCCGAAACCTTACTGGCCATAGATCGCTACAGCAAAATTCTCCGGCTCCGTTCACTCTAAATCTACGAGGCCTAATTTTGGTTTCCACAGGTCGAGTGGATCTTCCGGATTTTATCGCATTACGACGCAAGTGGAACTGGCAATTACCTATTGGGTTCTTACAGCTGTTCGCGATGCTTTTCTAGCGGCTTCTTGAAGACAAATATGTCACAGTCAAGCATGCCATCATCACGCATTTCGGCATAGAATCTTGTCATCTGGCTCACGAAAACTGTCAAACGCTTCCCACCCAACAACGACCCTTGGCCGCTTCATGCTGGGTGAATCGTTGCTATCCTCAAAAACACCGCATTTCGTGCCCTAAGTTGACGGCCCTATGTCACGCACAATATCCGACTGCAGTACAGCACAGTTCGCAACAAATCATGCGGCGCCGAAGCTCTGAATGGCAATAATAAGACCTTCTGACATGCATCATGCTCTTGACTACTTTCTATCCATGCTACTAGTGCACTGCGTCCCCTGTTAGCCTGCCCCGTTTCCCCAATGCCGCGCGTTTCATCTTTACCTCAGTGTTCGGCCACCGCGTATGACCACCACCCTTCTCATTCTACAAAGCTCAAGCAAATATTGTGCGCACCTAGGGTTGTGGCACCAGCAGCATCGCACGAGTGAGCCATGCGATTGGTTTGGCCATACACTCGCCATCCTTCGAGCAATGTGCGATCAGAGCTCATTCGAGAGCCCGCACACCTCTCCACCTGTGGTCTGGCAAAAGCGAAGATACGAACACGTCTCATCCTACGGGAGGAGCGCTGCAATGTACGAAGGTAAGGTTCATGCCAATGCCATCACTCCACCATGCGCTTCGCTGCTGATGTTCACTATTCTTGATGCTGTACAACCTCTGTCGTTCTCAGAACAGCAGGGATTCGGCCCCACGCGTTATTTCCGAGCGAAATCAGCTGCTCCTAAGTATCTTAGGTCCCAACGTGATGTGGTGCTGCACCATTAGTCCATGCGACGCTTTTGGCCCGCCCACATCATGTCAACTAAACTCAGCTCCACCTGAGCTTATCAATTTTACCGCACGTGCGTAAAGCCAATGATGCACAACATGCGAACTAATTTCCTGAAAGGCACAAGGACATCACTGTCACGCCCGGCACCTCGAGCTACTGCAGGACGGGCCCCTGTAGTGCTGTAGAGGTGGCGCTGTAGAGGTAACGCAATACCTTATTCTCTCCATTGTCCCTTATTCGGGTATCTCACTAGACGTAATCATACGGGTACAACACAAGGATGATGTGGATGGCCCTAGTACAGCTCAAACCAGAGCAATTCTGGCGTGGTAATTGCGCATAACCTCTTGTTAGACAACCTAGCCTCCTGCCAATGGGGAAAACGCACCTATGATTACGTCCGAGCCTTTTTATCTGACCTTATGGCTTCCGCGGGTTTAGGCGAAATAAATTACCACGCAAACCTACCACTACTCCTACCGAAATTTTGAAACGTGCAGCATACTGTCTACACTGACAACAGTCTGGGTCACCACAGGGTTGGTAGGCGCCAATCAGGGCGCACTACAGGAAGCTGTAAATAGACTACAAGGGTATGCCACAGCCAGAGGACTCACGTGCGAAACGGAGAAGTCGGAACTACTTATCGTGCCTCAAAAACGCGATAACGACACTATACCACAGGACGTCACCTCGAACCTGAATGACAACCTTATTCAAAGGGCATACAGACTCCGCGTACTAGGTCTTCACATACAATACAATGGCCAGGCCACAAATACTCTGCATCCACTGCGCCAACAAATCATTCAAGTACCTACTACGCTGAAGTGCATTAGCGACGACCGACAAGGTCTCCTAAAAACATATACTCCGAATTGTACAAACCCTGATAATGAGACCATTGGCATACCAATTCCTTTAGCGTAACCTCACCCAGACTGAAACCGACCAGATGGACAACTTGCTCCGCACGGCACTAAGCTAAGTGCTAGGACCACCCCTACCTGCGTCCACGCAGCTGCTAATTCGACTTGGAGTGCACAACCCCATTCGACAAATATTAAAATGATGCGTACCTTAACAACTATATTCAACGTCCCCAACTGATAAGGTAGGTGTGCCTCATTCTAACGTTGCTGACATATCCAACGTCAAGAAAATCCCCGACAAGAAAAAAAGAACCTGTTGCGCTTAACACTCGAAATAGAATTAAGGTGGCCGCAATTCTCCAGCAATATGCACCCTGACCGACATAAATACCGGAGACAGGCACGAACACAAGCACTCGCCCGAGTATTTGGCGACAGAACATCGGACACGCCGCTACCATACGCCAGCGGTTCCCAAATCGGAATCCCCTGAACTTGGGGGTTCTGCGAGCGGCCAAAAGAACGCGGTTCCATCCTTCTTGGGTGAATATTTAAATTAGAGCTTGAATTTAACAACAAAGACTGCCACCGCTTTGAAAGTCTTCACGGGAAAGACTGCTTCATCGCAAGAGGTATTGAGAGGGCTTAGATAAGCGAATTTGTGGGGAAAATAGGTGGAGGAGGGGGAGTATTTCTTGGCACTTTGGAAAGGCAGGCGGAGGGTTCCCCGAGGCCAGAAAGTTTGGAAACCCTTGCAATACACCGCCATGACCGTGTACTCACAGACGTGCCCTATGTGGCAATGAAGGGAAACCTACAGCGGTAAAGCGCGCACAATAACAGCGCGTCTAAAAAATGCCCCCGCGTTTTGATGGACGTTAGCTGGAGTTGTGGAAGTGAAAACCTGTGCACGTTCTTCGTGACAGCAAAATGAGCGAAAAGGCAGTACTTAGTGTTGAATGCGAAACCACGTGCGAAACCTTCGCACAAGGAAGCTACGATGATTCAGTATTTGTTTCGAGAAACCGAAATCGCTGTTAAACGCTGCCGGTCTTCTTGGCGCAGTAACACATGTACGGAATGTCCGTCCCCGCAGCTTTTCCTTCATTGCCACAGAAAGTTGTCCGCCTCTATAGTCATACTATATTTGGTGGCCCAGTTCTCTACTTGCTCGGGACAATAGGTATATGCTCCTCCTGGCCGTAATGCGGTTGTGGTTGTTCCATTTCCATCGTCGTCATTCCAGATTCGGGATCTTAATCTCGTCATGTCGTCGTCTTCACGCATTCTACCACACAACCAGTGGCCCGAGTTCTCTAATAGCGTGGGCCACTAGGTATGCGTCCGTGGTCGTGATGGCTTCGTGATCGTTTCATCATCGTCTCAAGCTCTGTCATCCCGCTCTCTTCATGCCATCGGCATCTCGCCAACATCGCCACAAAGTTGTCGTTATGTCGTAATCGGCCCGCTGTAGTTTTATTATTGTCATCACTTCAGTAGAGTCGTCCCAGTGCCCTCATACCACCGCTGTCATACCAACTTCATTGTTCCATCGTGGTCAATCCGTCTTCTTCATTCTATCGTACTCACGTTGTGGTCATTGAACTGTGATTACGCCGGCCTTGTCATGTTGTCATCGCCAGACAGTCGCTATCATGCATCCGTTGCAAGACCGTCGTCGTCAAGCCATCGTGGTCGTTCCATTGTCATCACACCAGCTTCGTTATTCAGCTCTCGTTATGCCTCGTCGTCACATCAACGTCGTCATATAGGTGACCTGATACAGCAGTGTAATGCATTTCTCATCATACATTCCTCCCCATTCCATTGTCATTATGCCATTGTCACGCCATCGCGTCATTGCGTCGTCGTCATGCATTAGTTATGACTCCGTCGTCGTGATGCAATCGCCTGTCATCACATTGCCGTTATTGTAACTTTGGCATCTGACTATTGTCAGGCCGTCGTCCTGAGCCATCCGTGTCACAAAGTCATAGTCATATCGTTGTCATTTTCTCATCGTCATCATTTGAGTAACGTCATTTACTCTGCTCATCCGGTCGTCGTCATGCCACCTTCGTCGATTCATCGACATCATTCATTGTCCTTTACTCTACCGTAATCGTGTTGTCGCCATTAAATTACGATTATGCCGCCATTGTTATGCCATCGTGGTCAGTGCGTCGTCCTCAGAAAGACACAATTCCGCATTAGTTGTCACACTGTCGTCGTGATGCCGCCTTGGTCATGATATCGTCGTCATTCCAGCCTCTTCATCCGGCTGTCATCAGTCATACCATCATCGTAACGCAATCATCGTCATTTTATTGTGCTCATGTCGCCGTCATGACGCTGTTGTCCTTACGCCACAACGTCATAATTTTCGAATTCACGTCTCATTGTCGTCATACCATCGCCGTTATACACCCTTTGTAATCCTATCCTATCACTGCTTCTTCGTCATTCAGTCGTTACTGCGTCGGAGTCTTACAGCCGTCGTCACACCGCCACGCTCAAGCAAGTGCCATTGCAATGTGGGACCATATTGAGCATGTGGAGTATAGCCGAAGCAATTAAACCCTCAATATGACCACCAGACGTATTACATAAACATCACTTCAGGAATGTGGTCTGTCACGACATTCCTCGAATGCTATTCGCATTAATGTCATCAGTCACCGTGAGATGAGTTTTGCTGTAATTTCTTTTCTAGCTTTGAACAATTAGCTTTTATTTTCCAGTGAGCCTAGCTTTTTCATTAGTAAAGTCATTAGTCTGAGCGGGAGGGGGCTCGAGTTGGTTTGGTTCTCCTTCAGACGTTAAAGGTACGTGTACATAGTTGTAATGTGAATAGAAGTTTTTGCCTAGTGCAGCCGCTTTGAGTCTCTCTCTCTCTCTGTGTGTCTGTATTGGCTGATGGTCGTGACGCCATCGTAGTAGGTTCATCATTGTCACTCCAGCTTCATGATATGACTCTCGTCATAGCGTCGTTGTCACGCCTTCCTCGGCAACCCAGTGATCCGAGTTGTCTAATAGATCGGGCCACTAGGTGCTCGTGTTCGTGACGTCGTCGTAATCGTTGCTTCGTCGTTATTCATACTTTGTCATCCTGCTCTCCTCACGCATTCCTTAACATACCGCCAGCGTCGCAATACAGTCGTCATGCATTCATTGACATACCGCGATCACGACACCGTCGTGGCCGTTCAATTGCCGTCATTCCAGCTTCGTGATCTGCCTATCGTCATGCTCCTGTCGTCATGCTTTCTCAGACACAGTACTACAAATTGCCTAATTGCTTGGTCCACTAGGCATGTGTTCGCGGTCGTGAGGCCGTCGTGGACATTTCATCCTCATCTTTCAAGCTTTGTCTTCCGAATCTCGTCACACAGTCGTCGTGCATTCGTTGTCAAAGTGACATCGTGACGCCACCATAGTCATTCCATTGTCGTCATTCTAAATTCGGCATTTGACTTTCGTTATGCCGACGTCGTCACATCATCGTCTTTACAAATTCATCGTCATACTATTGCCGTCAAGCCCTCGTCGTCATTTGCCTTCGTCCTTCTATCGACGTCAATCTTCCATCGTAATTTTATTGCAATCAAACTTTTGTCGTTCAATCGCGATTATGCCACCGTTGCCATGCCTTCATGGTCAGAGAGTCGCTCATGAATCCCATGACAGACTTCGTCGTATTGCTGTCGTGGTCGTGCCATCGCCGTGAGTCTTGATTCGTCATCCGAATTTTGTCATGCTGTCGTCGTCCTGCCATCATTGCCATACATGCTTCTTCATACAGTCGTCGTCATGCCATTGTCATCGTACACTCGTTGCCATCACATTTTACGCATACTATTGTCATGCTATCGTCGACATTGGGTCGTCGTCATAATGCGATCGCAAGCATTCGTTGTCCTACAGTCACCGTGATGACACGCGCTCTTTCTAGCCTTGTCGTTCCAGTTTCGAGATCCTACTCTCGTTATAACTTAAAAGGGAGCGCTTTGGGCTTGTTAGAGCGCCAAATTAGCGAAAGCTATAGCTGTAAGCAAAGGGCCAGTACCGAAAGTGACAGACGACGAGAAGCGCTAAATTCCAAGCGAGTTTTTTTACGTCACAACACGAAAATGAGTAGATGATAAAAAACACGTGGTGTACAAGAAATGAAGCTAAGAAAAAACAAGCAAAGGCCGTACCGTCGCTAGCGGTGCGCGTTAGCACCTCACAGAAAGCTGATTTCTTAGCCAGAAGGAGACAAAGACAGCTTACGCACAAACAAGCCATGCTCACGCGTCACCTGGGTAGCTGCAACGATGAAGCGAGTGCCGTCTTCTCAGTGTTCGTACAACATTAGCGTGTCTTGGAAAGCTAATGTACGTTATCGTCATCACTCCAGCTCCGTCATCCGACTCTCGTCCTGGCGTCCCGTCCCACCATCACTATCATAATTGTATTTCATAAATACAGCGTGCTGCTACGTTGCTCGAATGCTAAACGCATTACCATCGGCTGTCATCGTGAGACGAGTCCTGCCGTAATATTGTCGCAGGTGAAACTTCTGATTCTTTGGTTGTCAGACACTTTGTCGATTTCGGCAAGGCTGTGGGTAGTTGCACGACAGATGAGGTTTATGTCACCCAGTGAACTACATAGGTTGTATTAACATCCATGAGTTGTTCTTGGTTGTACCTGAGAAACATGCATGATACGTTAATTTTTATTCATTTAACTAAAGATAAACCTTCGGACCACTGAGAAAAGGTGGTAGAAATCATGTTGCAAGAGCGTTGACTATATGTGGTGCCTCGATATTTGAAACGTACTATAAGTAAACCAAATAGCGCATATCGATACGTCAATTTTACATTCCATAGGTCATGGGCTGCGACTGCCACAAACATGCTTCACTGCCGAGCATATTATGGGATATTGCTGAGTGTTAGCTATAATAAGTATTACTTCCGCATAAGACGCTGTGTACCACAGATGAAGAATAGATACACCGCGTGCTCACGTAAGTGCAGAGCACTCATTCCCTTCAGATCTCCTGCCATGCGGAAGTAGCATATTGGATAACCGATACCTTTAAAACTAACCTGCATGAGAAAATACGCAAAGGGGATACACATATGAACTGCAGACATGATTGTTGCGAGTTGTAATTCGAAAACTTAAAAAACCTTACAGAGATAGCAGCAGACACTTTCCGCCGCCACGTTATTCCCTAAACTGAGGGGAAGCCCTCGCCGGGGCTACAACTACATACTAATTCAACCCACTATCTCATTACTCTTCACCTTTTCCACCCCACATAACATCCCTCATACTGTTCCTCTTGTGGAGCCATGGCAACAGTATGTTCCTGCACCTGGAACTGCCCAGGCTCTCACGGCTGACCTTCTATTTCTTAACCATAACGTTCATCACTGGAGATTGCGCTGACCGGCTAAGAGCCGCCGAACCGCGACGGCTGATTCAGCGGCAACGCGGAGTGACACGATCACATGGGGACCTGAACTATAGGGCTACATCTGACGAGGAAGACGCCCTACAGG
This sequence comes from Dermacentor andersoni, assembly GCF_023375885.2. Lineage (NCBI taxonomy): Eukaryota > Metazoa > Arthropoda > Arachnida > Ixodida > Ixodidae > Dermacentor > Dermacentor andersoni. The sequence goes on along the minus strand of NC_092816.1, from coordinate 88,034,684 downwards.
AATAAAAATAAATGTTTCTCTGTGTCTCGTATCATTAGCAGCTTTTATGTAAAAGAGGGCAAAATAATCCCCTTTCCTGAAGCGTACTACACAGATTATAGTACGAAAATTGTATGGATGTTTATACTACAAAGAATCTTGGGCGCTTCCCACTTGTAATATCGGCATCTTGAATTGTTTCCTCACCAATATAATGTAGAGCACAAACCTGCGTTACAACAGTATATTTATTTATCGGTGCAGTTTCGGCAGTTTGGTACGCACCAACTCCGGAGTGTTGCTGAACGACGAGATGGACGACTTCTCAACTCCAGGAAGGCTCAACATTTACAAGGTGGCACCCTCTAGCGCAAATTTCATCAAACCTGGAAAGCGACCAATGTCGTCCATGGCACCGATTGTGGTCGTAGATCACGACGGTGACGTTCGGCTGGCTCTAGGTGGAACGGGAGGATCCAAGATAACTTCCGGCATTGGGCTGGTACGCGCTTTTTTCGCATTTTCAACCGATAGTTGTGCAGGCAAATCTTACCAAATGCTATGCACCTAATTTGACAATTCATGTAACAAAAGTTATTACGCTAGTAATTAGCTGCTATTATTGACGTCAGCAAATCAGACTTTGTGTTACTTCCATATTCATTAAACAACTCAGGCACCGGTTTTCTGTAAAATACATTTTCTGATGTTTCTATCCGCAGGTGGGCATGCGCACACTGTGGCAGAACAAGACCATCAAAAACGCGATCGACTGCCCCAGGATCCACCACCAGCTTATACCCGACGTGCTTATGGCGGAAACAAATTTCTCTAAGGTGAGGCTTTACCAGACAACATGATGTGAACCGCGAGCAATATGAAGCTGCAGCCGCTTACAAGGTGGGCACATGAGGCTCGCTTTTGCCAGTTAGAAAAAAGTGCAATGGTTAATGGTCGTGTGTAAATACTGTGGAAGGAATTTGGCGCTATCGTACCAGTACATATCTTACGCACTCTCGAAAGTCAGCAAGCATGCACTGATGCCATGCATAATGAATGCAATAAGAGAAACAGGTCCACATCTGTTGAAGTTTACTAGCAAACAAACATTGCAAATCTCCTGCACCTACCTGTTCTGTACAGTGTTTTTTTTTTTAGCTGCACCAAATTATAAATATTACCTGTGGCAAGTAGAACAATTCTAATCCTTGATCTAAATTACGCGAAGAGGCGGCCATGATTCTTACGAGAAATCAAAATCCTTAATTTAATAGCTAACTGAATTACACAAATTAAAATTTACATAGTTACTTTAAAGTACATCTTTCAACCTACGAATTGTAGCTAGTGACTGCGCAGCACATATCGGCATGGAAGTTATTCTGAAGACGGCACTAGTTTCAATATATGCGTCGTGAAACTTACGGTAAAAAAATGCACTGTTTTGCCACTTTTCCAAGAGAACGCTGTTTTATGCATTGACGCAAAAAAGCAATTGGAATGCCAATGTACTTCGCAGCACACTTGAAAATTGATATCTCGAAACGGGCGTAGTCTTGAGCATTCGTTCCAAGTGGATATGCTTTGCGAATTTACCGGCTACAAATCGTAAACCTAAATAGGGGCCATAAAGTAATTTATAAAAGTTGATTAGTGGAATTATGTTATTATTCAATAAGCCTTTCGACTCCTCGTAGAAGAAATGACCTCGTCATGGAGCAATATAGTTCATGGGTTACAACTGTGCTGTCTACCATTGGCAATTAAATATAATATGGTGCAACTATGTAAAAAAATAAGAAAGATCTTTGAGCAGCGGATATGTGAAGATATTACAGCAATGAATTAGCACGTTTTTTTGTCGTTCTCTTCTAATCACCTCTGGCGCCTAATCCAGCTTTCTTCCTCATTGAATACTTAGGATAAGAGAAAGCCAACTCCAGAGATATAGTCTTTATTAACAATTATATATCATTTGAATGACATGTGAGAAATTCAGAATCTGGCTACCTGAAAACAATCTGCTCCAGATACCGAAGAAGAAATTTGAACACAAACCTTTGAGGAAAAATTACAATACCAGCCTTCTCCCTCTTCGGCGAGGTCTTTGTAAGAACAGCTGCGTGAGTCGGCAATTAAACAACATGGTAGTGTAATAACCTCGCTAGACATTCACGCTATAAAAGGCCTCCCTTTTTGGTTTTAATGCCATCAACGTTTATGGTAATCCTTTTAAGTAAACGAAAAGTGCAACAACGTGAAAGGGGAAGCTCAGTGCACCACGCAACGACTGCGTGACATTACTTAATAAGGTGTATACCTTACCCAAACACACTGCTCGTAAGGAAGCTTTATGGAAAATACCAATCTATTAGCGTATATCGTTCGAACGCAGTTAATAACCATAACTAAAGCTTCCGCAGAGACAATTATATTTGACGTAGATGTCACTGCGCAGGTGTTTGTCGTTGTGACACCGAGTGGCCTAAATTGGAGCCAAATAGCATTCCTTGAAGAAGGGCATATACCCAGTGGCCCCAAGGGCAAATAAAACAGTCGCCGTAGCGACAGATACCAAGTGGCACATACCCATTGGCTACAGAACTACACGTCCAGAGGCACATACTTAAATAGGCTTCAAAGAGGTTCTTTAATTTGTGGCACAGGACGAGTGACACATACCAAATAGCCCAAGGGCACATACTCACAGATACGCGTACATGCCCAAGATGCCGGGGAACTCTACATTTTCAACATATTTTTTAACTCACCATATTTTTTCTAACCATTTATTTGGGCAATTTATGACATTCTGCTCTTTTAGTTATATTAGTTTTTCGCAAATGTTAATTTTCATTCTATTTTAGCGGGTGGGAGCTGTGTCTAACCACAGAGCTGCTGCTTTTCTTTTCCAGTCTCCTTAGTCATGGCATTATCCAAGAAGTATTATGCATAATGTACATACATCTCTGGCATCGATAAAGCAATAAATAAATAAATAAATAAATTGCGAAAGAACTTATCTCACGACGACCGTTGACGGTACTACCGATAGCATTCGAGCGATGCTGTGATAGACAGTGTTCTGGCAGTGATGTTTATGTAACACGGTTAGTGGTTATTTTGAGACTTTCATCGCTTCGTCTTAATGCCACATACTTCAACATGGTTCCACATTGCAATGGCACTCGCTTGCTAAGGTTACCCATGGGAGGGCAGCATGACCACGACTTGTGGCACCAACGCATTGACGATGGGATCAAGAAGTACAGAAGATTTGATGTGACGACAAAGGCGGTACAACGGCGATGGCGTGACGACAATGATATGTTGATTCTGAAATTATGGCGATGGTGTGGTGAAAACTGCATGACGACGGTGGAATAAGAAAAATAAGATGACGATCGCGCGGTGATCACGGTATGACCACAATCGGATGAAGAGACTGGAATGACAAGGGCGCCTACACGACGGCGTGACGGTAGGACGGTATGACAACGGATGCGTGATAGTGGATGTCTGAAGACGACACAGTGACGGCATGAGGACAATGCAGTGAGGACGAGTGCATGATGACAATGGCGTAACGATGACTGTGTCATGAAACTTGGATGACATTGGCGTGACGGTGATGGCATGCGAGTAGAATGATGAAGCTGGTGTGACGACAATGGCACGGGAACGACGGCATGACGATCATGGTCTGGGAACGGACGCATGATAGCGACTGTCTGGCGATGGCGGCGTGACAAGGGCGGCATAACCACGACTAATTAACAACAGTATGATTACTACAGATTGACAAAGAAAGATTGACGACGATGAAGTGATGAAGGTGGCATGACGACGGCTGCATGGCGATGCTGGAATGACTCTACTGAAGTGATTACAATAATAATATGACAGCGTGACGACGACGGTTTGAGGACGACGACGTGACGACAGTCGGGTGAGAAAGATGCAACGACCACGACGGCATCACGACCACGAACACATACCTGGTGGA